>NW_025728273.1:0-27734 GCF_021461385.2 Schistocerca piceifrons
TGCGGCGCGGCGTCCGGTGCTGCCTTGACAACGGGCCCGCGCGCCTCCGTGCTGCGCTTATATGCCCTCGGTTGCGCGTGGTGGGGGGAGGGCGGGCCAGAGTCTATATAGGGGGGCGGCGGGCGCGCTGGGCGCAGACCGTAGCCGACTCGCCAGCCGCTGCAGCTGCTGTTTGTGCACGTTGTTGCTTTGCCCGAGGAAGGAAGGATGACAGGCCGCGGCAAGGGAGGAAAGGGGCTCGGCAAGGGTGGCGCCAAGCGGCACCGCAAGGTGTTGCGCGACAACATCCAGGGCATCACGAAGCCCGCCATCCGCCGCCTGGCTCGCAGGGGCGGCGTGAAGCGCATCTCTGGTCTGATCTACGAGGAGACCCGCGGGGTGCTGAAGGTGTTCCTGGAGAACGTGATCCGCGACGCGGTGACGTACACTGAGCACGCCAAGCGCAAGACTGTGACGGCCATGGACGTGGTGTACGCCCTGAAGAGGCAGGGGCGCACCCTGTACGGTTTCGGCGGTTAGGCTGCGTCGCAGCGGGCGCTGGCCTTCCCGCGGCCGTGCTTGTGGGTGGGAGAGACTAGAAAACGGCCCTTTTCAGGGCCACCACACTGTTCGGAAGTTGAAAAGTGCGAAAGAGTCTGTGTTGTTTGTTTGTTTCTTTCTTTCCGTTTGAGCGACGTGATGTGACTGGGAGGGGAGAAGGAAAGGAAACGTGTCATGTGGCTGGCTGTGTGTGGAGCTGCTTCGTTTGTGTTTGTTATTGTGTGTCGTTGTATCGATCGCGACGGAGATGGCGGGCTGTGTGTTGTTGTGCGAGAGGCGGTGATTATTTGCTTGCGTGGTTTGGCCCTGTGTGTTTGCGGCGGCGTTGGGGTTTCCGAGGCAAGGCGTGTGGGCATAGGCGGCCGGATCAGCTGTTTCGTTCGTGTCGACGGCCGTTGCGCGCGGGAGTGGAGGGCGGTGTGTCGACACGCCTCCCTGTAACAATGGTCGTCATTATTGCTGCCGTTGTCGTTTGGAAGGCGACTGCGACCGTGCAAAAATGAATGTGTGTGTGTGTGTGTGTTGGGCCACACGGGCTGTGTGGACGACAAGATGGCGGACGTGCGCCGGCGGCGGCTGTGCAAAGTTAAAACAAAACAAGGTGCGGCGAGGACGACTGAAATTTTGCTTTGGACGTAGGTTTGTGTGGTGGCCCTGAAAAGGGCCGATTGTTGTGGGCCGAGCCGAGCCGGCAAAGCGCGTTGCGATTGCCTGGCCTCCTTTAGGCCTTCTTCTCGGTCTTCTTTGGCAGCAGGACGGCCTGGATGTTGGGCAGGACACCACCCTGTGCGATGGTGACGCCCGACAGGAGCTTGTTGAGCTCCTCGTCGTTGCGGATGGCAAGCTGCAGGTGGCGCGGGATGATGCGCGTCTTCTTGTTGTCGCGGGCCGCGTTTCCGGCCAGCTCGAGCACCTCAGCCGCGAGGTACTCCATGACGGCGGCGAGGTAGACGGGCGCCCCGGCGCCGACGCGCTCTGCGTAGTTTCCCTTGCGCAGGAGGCGGTGGATTCTGCCGACCGGGAACTGGAGCCCAGCCCTGCTTGAGCGGGACTTTGACTTGCCCTTGACTTTGCCTCCCTTTCCGCGTCCGGACATGGCGATGGGCTAGCGACGGTGCACACGAAACGGAAACGAAAAACGACCGGTGCGAGCGGCAGCGAGTCGAGCAGCGGAGTGCGTGCCGGCGCAGCCGGGGTGGGGGTGCTTTATGGGCTCGGGTGCGGCGGCCGGTTGCGCGCGCGCCCCATTGGTCGGCGGCCGCAACAGGGCGAGCTGGTAAAGGTGCGGCGGCGGCTGGCGGCGGGTGCCACTGTGTGGGGAGACGCTGACTAGAGCGGAGCGCTTGCTACTGGTGTTGCTGCTGCCGTACGTTCGTTCGTTCGAGATGCCGCCCAAGACTAGCGGGAAGGCCGCCAAGAAGGCTGGCAAGGCGCAGAAGAACATTTCGAAGGGCGACAAGAAGAAGAAGCGCAAGAGGAAGGAGAGCTATGCCATCTACATCTACAAGGTGCTGAAGCAGGTGCACCCTGACACGGGCATCTCGTCGAAGGCGATGAGCATCATGAACAGCTTCGTGAACGACATTTTCGAGCGCATTGCGGCCGAGGCTTCTCGCCTGGCGCACTACAACAAGCGCTCGACCATCACGTCCCGCGAGATCCAGACCGCTGTGCGGCTGTTGCTGCCTGGCGAGCTGGCCAAGCACGCCGTGAGCGAGGGCACGAAGGCGGTGACCAAGTACACGAGCTCCAAGTAAGGAGGTGGCTCTGGAATGGAAGGAAGGAAGGAAGGAAGGAGAAGGCTCCTCCGTTGCGAGAGCGGCAAAACGGCCCTTTTCAGGGCCACCAACTTGCCTTTTGCGGGAAGGGCGGAATTGTTGTTGTTGTTGTTGTTGTTTGTGTGGACGGCTGTGATGTATGTGTGCATTTTGATTGTGGGTGGGGGGGGCGCGTCAAAGCGTGTTGCGGGGGACGGCCACGAGGTTGGTCGCCGTGGCGTGGAATGGTGGCACGCCTCGTTGGAGTGGTTTTGACCCATTGGTGTTGGTGTGTGTGTGTGTGTGTGTGTGTGTGTGTGTGTGTGTGTGTGTGTGTTAACCTGTCTGCGAGGGGGGACAGTGCGATCGGCGACTTTTGTGTCACCGTAACGACGGCCGTTTGCGGGTTTGTTTTTTGCACATCATACATGGCGAGGGTGAAATGTGAAATGTTTTTGTTTGGTTTTTTTTTTTGCCGCCCACTATTCCCTTTGCTGTACGCCGAGTTTGACAATGGTGCGACGTAACTGCAGCGTGGAGGTGTGTGAGTGACGTTGAAATTGAACGTGCCATTAAGACGCATTGTTGTTGTATTGTACTGTACGTGTACGGCGACACGCACGATGATGTACCATTCGACTCTGATTTTTGATAGCCGTGTCTGACTGATTGCGTACGACGCACGCACACCGATGTCGTCATTCAAGATGCACGCGTGTCCAGTGCAGTACAGTAAGCGCGACGCTAGACGGCGGCGGCGGCGGCGGCGGCGGCGGCGGTCGTCGTCGTTTGTTTGGCGAATGTCTGTACACGTGTTTGTCTGTGTCCATCCGGTATGTATTTGTTTGTTTGAAAGTGTTTTGTGTGTCGGTGACGTGGTCCGATCCGTCGCCCCCTGAGTAACTGTCGATCGGCGCGATAGACCGGCGTCACGCAACTGAACCGAAGTCTTGGGCACACCCGTCATACTGTTGTACACCGTCGCGCTGAGAACGGTAACGAAAGGTTGACTTTGATCGGTCGAATGTCTGGGCAGAACGTGAGGAATGAGGCAAGAGTGCAAGGAGGGGGGGCAAAAGAGAGAGGAAGGGAAAAAGGGGAGAAGCGCATTCGTAGAGCAACGGAACGTTCCCGTGTCGGAGGCGTATTGGAGCCGCACTGAAATGCGTTTAACGGCGGCGCGGCTGCAAGTGTCTGCCGTGGTGAACGTTACCTTTGACGGCTGCATTGGGCTTTGCTTTTGCTTTCGCTTTCGCTTTCCCGGATGTACGTAACGTTTGTTGATATGGTTCTGAGGAAGAGTGTATGACAGTGCCGTGCCGTCCATGTTCGTGTGCCCTCCCATTGTGTGTATGCTATTGTCTGTGTACTTGAATGATGTATGTAGGTGTTAGTGGACATGTTTTACCAGTGGGGGGAAATGGATCGCCGATAGTTGGCGTCACTCTGTCACGGTCGAGATGACGCACCCTCCGTACAGAAAGGTGTCGAGAAAGTGTGTGTGTGTGTGTGTGTGTGTGTGTGCGTCCGTGAATTGGCAGTGTTTGGAGGTGGGCGTGCCCTGCATGTGGCCCGGAAGGCTGTTCGTTTGGCGGTAGTGTTGTGTGGACAGGGGAGGGGCATGCGTAACGCTGCTGGCATGGCATTTCGGGAGATGGGAGGGGGCAAACGAGGAGCGGCGGCCAAAGACGGGACGGGGAGGGGCGCGGTGTGGGTGGCTTGCGCCTGTGCTCGGCGTTGTGGTTTGTGCAAAAGAGGAGGAGAAAAACAATGAGTTGCCAGGGAGGGGAGCGGTGTTGTGTTGTGGTTGTCGTGGTGTAGCCGCAGACGCGGCTGTCAGTGAACGTGGCGAGACGGACGGATGCGCGGAGGGGCGGGGGCGGCGCATTTCGCCGGTGCCGTGCCGTGCCATGCCTGAAAGCCGCGTGGTCGCTGTGTTGTTGTTGGCGTGGGGGCGAGGAGAGTACCGTACGGGTGTGCTTGTGCGCCGGAAATGGCACACTGCGCCTGCCCGTCTTGGAGGCTGATGGCTGTGGTGTGGAAATGGGGCGCGGTGATGTTGAAGCAGTTGAAGAACAGAAAAGAAACCAAGAAAACGGAAGGCGTGATGCGGCGGTGGTGGTTGAGAGCGGGAAAAACAAAACAAAACAAAAAAAGAACAACAAAAAAAAGAAGGAAAAACAACAAGAAACAAAAAAGAAAACAAAAAGTCTATCAATACTAAAATGTAAATGGAAATGGAAATGGACCCAGGTACATAACCTCCCTGCACAAATAGCAGAGAGTCCGATGATAATAAAAATGTGCCAGAATGTTAACGTCCCTACAAAACAAACCCAACGATAATATTAATGAAAGAATGAACCGTATGTAACATTGCAACAGACATAATGAAACCTGATAAATTGTATAAGGGCAGCAGCGTTGACCTTTGGCCCTGTATTCAGAATAAAAAGAGCCAAAGATCGTTACCCCAATGAAAAGAAGACACTGAAACACGTATGTAACGTAGCAGCGATGGCGAGACATTGTAGCATCTGTGACCAGAGAGTTTGCGCTGGACTGCGCGAGTGTTGCGAGCGGTTCTCAGTCAGTCAGTCAGTCAGTCAGTCAGTCGTTGCGAGTCTGTACTCTGTCAGTAGTCGTCATGCAGAGCGGTCGGTCAGTAGTAGCAGCCGAGTGCGGTTGTGTGATGTAGGCGGCCGGCAACACTGGTCAAGATGGTGAATAAGGTATACTGTTAATTAATATAATCATTAGATAATGAAAAGGTTTATTTATTGTAATTATTCTCCAACAAGTTCCCCAATAATAATTTTTATTTCAAAAGCATTTTTCAAACATTTAATTTTTTATTGAACTAAAGAGTTCGTTGCACTTCACATTTCATTCCACTTCTTTGAAGAAAAATTTCACTAAAATCACAAAAAAAAAGGAGAATATTATTATTTGCAATGCAGTTCCTCCAGGCGCTGCGCAACAACAAGAGCAGAAATGTGACATCCATTTATTCTGAGGTAAGACTGTAATTCTGATTGTTTTGCACAGGGCCAAAGACCGATATTTCGGTTTAATTGAAGTTTCTTGTCACTGAACGGACTTTAAATGTTGTGAAGAATTTATATTTGAGTCGGATTGCGAATTTCACATTTTTGTTGCCATTTTCAATACCTCTCATTGTGGGCGAGGTTACAATTAGCGCAATGTCCATTAGCATCCGTAAATAACATTGTCCATTATTTTAAATTTTGCGGGGAGGTTACAACACACAGACACCAAAAAAAAAAAAAAAAAAAAAAAAAAAGAAACAAAAAAATTGCATTTGTATCCGCTCCTCAATTGTAGATACCCCTTACACAGCTGTGTGCAATGAATGAGTGCTGGCTGGTAATTAATTGCACTCCTTGGAGGGAAATGCCATAGGAAGTAGTCTTTAAAAAGTGAATGTTTTTCGTTAAAAGACAAAAGTTACTTTAGAAAAAAGTAATAGTGGGGCTTTTGTTGTTGAAGAACATACGTTATCAGATTTGCGCAATGCAGCTTCACACTACCTTTTGATTATAACACAATATACTATATACATCGTCCCGAACCGTGACCAGAGTCGCGAGACGAGCAGAGCACGCCGCCGACGCCCGCTCAGTACAACCGTCCACCCGCTACTACTGTCGACCGACTACTACCTCTCCCGACTCGCGCTACAATATATATAACAACTGTTCCTGGCGACCCGGTGCGTGCCACTACTGTCGTCTGGCGCGGTCCAAGCGCCGACCAGCAACGATAAATAACTCTCTGGTCAGACGGAGATGCTGTCATGCCTCGCCATCGCTCTGGTAATGAATACATACGTGTTGCAGCGTGCGTACCACCGGAACACGCAGTGGCGGAGCCAAAGACTGTGTTGTCGAGGTCGAGTGCGAGCGGGAAGAGAGGCAGCGTCGGCACGGAGATGCAAGCGAGCGCGAGACGCACGGGGGCTGCGGCGTGGCGCGTTTGCGGTCGGCGCCTTTGGTGGCAACGGCCGGGACAAGCAGCGGTGTATGGTGTGGTGCGGGGCGGACAGGGGCGGCGGTGGACGGGGCGGAGGCGGCGCGACGACGGCATGGGGGCGAAAACGGGACGGGGGACGGCGGATGTTGAGAGGCGTCACGCGCGGACAGGACACAGACACAGAGACACACAGATTGGAAAGGGAGGGTGCGCGGTTAGTAGTTGGGAATGTGCGTACCGTGCGGGATGGGAGTGGGCGAGGAACACGGTCGTGGCCCCTGTTTTGGGTGCGTGTGATGACGTCGGTGTGTTGTGGGAAGGGAAGGTGCTGTGGCGGCGGCGCGTAATGGGCGTAGGCCGAAGAGAGAAAGGGAACGTGGGCAGTGTGTTGGCAAGCGTCGGTTCGACTGCGACGTTGATGGGCAGGGCAGGGCAAGGTTAATGGTGGTAGGAGTAGGCGTGTGGGCGCAAAAAATCTGCCGCTGCAGGCGGTGCCGTAACCGCCATGGGGCGGGAAGGAGAGAGGGCCAAAGAAAGAAAGAAAGAAAGAAAGAAAGAAAGAAAGAAAGAAAGAAAGAAAGAAAGAAGAAAACGAAGGAAAAAAACAAAACAAAAAAAAGGAGGGGCGGGGGCGGGGGCGGGCGAAAGTGGAGAGGCGGTGGTGTGAGAAGGGCGGGGGCGGAAGGAAGGCAGGAAGGACAAGAGGCGAGGCGACGGCTTGCTTTGTGTATCGGTCGGTCTCTGGCTATGCTTCGTTTTCTGCAGCAGGGTCGGTGCGCGGCGTGGCTCG
Source organism: Schistocerca piceifrons (assembly GCF_021461385.2). NCBI lineage: Eukaryota > Metazoa > Arthropoda > Insecta > Orthoptera > Acrididae > Schistocerca > Schistocerca piceifrons. The sequence continues at coordinate 7,081 of NW_025728273.1, forward strand.
CGGCAGTGGGAACGCCTGGTGGCTGGACGGCCAGCAATGCGGTTGGATGGGCGGCCACAGCACCGCACCTGTGCCCGAGGAGGAGACGCTGGCGGCGGGCCCTGAGGTGAGGCCGGCTCGGCTGGGGCTGTGGATGTGTAGGTGTGCGCCGCTGCTGCAACAACGAGTAAAACGCGAGAAGAAGGGATGGCGGTAGAGAGAGGTAAAAAAAAAAAAAAAGGTCGTGTTGTGTTGATGCGCAGGCAGACGCGTACAGAGAGACGAGCCCGGTCTGCAGCAGGGTGTGGCCGTGCCGAGTGCAGAGCAGCGGCGGCTCGGTTCGGTTCGGCCCGGCCCGGCGGGCCGCGCTGTTGTCGCGAACGTGAGCGCCCCCTGGCGGGTGGCCGGAGGCGGCGCGGCGTGTTGGACGTGTGGCTGGTGGCAGTGCACAATTTGCGAGTGGCTGGCGGTGTGGTGTGGCGGTTGGCGCGTCGGGCGGCGGAGAGGTATGTGTTGCGGGCGCCCTTTGCTGCGCTGCGTCGTTGCGTGTGCCGTACAGGGCGGGCGCTTGTCGACTGTGTGGGCGGTGTGGCGAATTGGCGTGAAACGGCTGCCGAGAGGTGTGTGGTAGCGAGAGCCGGTCGTTGTCAGTGCGAAGGGGAATGTGCGTGCGTTTGGCGGTTTCGGTGTGCTTTTTGCGGCGTGAGAGTGGGAATTAGTGGGGCCGGCTGTTGTGTTGGTTCCTTGTGTCTTGTGTCGCGTAGCTTGATGGCAACGTGGAAGGACGCCGGTTTCGTTTCGAGCCTTGCGTGTGGTTGTCGACGTTGACTGGTTGGCGTGTGCCGATGCACGTGCATGTGTGGGTCGCGAGTGCGTTTTTGGCTGGGTGTGTGTGTGTGTGTTTTGGGGGGGAAGGGGGAGGCGGTGGTGAAAGTGCAGTCGTTGCCACGGGCGTCGTCGGGTGGGGCTGGGGCTGTGCGTCGTGGCGGAAAGGTGGTAGGTTGCGGGAAGCGAGCCCGTCGTTGACGGTGTCGCGTGAGTTGTGAATCGAGTGGGGCGCGGGGCGCGGGACAGGAGCAGCGTGCCGCTGCGTCGTGGTCGTCAGCAGAGGCTGTGCGTGTGCTTGTCCTTTTTGTGGGCGGTTCGTGCGAGGCGTTTTTGTTTTGTGTTGCCCTAGTTGTTAGTTTATTTTGGTTGTTGTTTGTTATTTTGAGACGACGACTGGTTGGTGGCGTGCGCGCGAAGTGGCGGTGTGCGCTTCCCGTGTCGTTTTGTTTTTGTGTGTTTTTTTTTTTTTTTTGCACTGGGCCCCGGGGGGTGGGTGGGTGGGTGGGTGGGTGGGTGCGTGCGTGTGTGTCGATTGCCGGCTGGCGAAAGGTGCGCCATCGGCGGGGTGGGTCGCCGGCACAAGTAGAGGCGGCGGCGGCGGCGTTGTTGCTGTTGTTGTGTGGTGTTTGTTTTGTTCGGCTGTGTTGCGGTGCGTGTGAATGGTGGTGCAAAAGCGCTGGCGTCGGGGCTGCGACTGCGACGGCGGCGAGCCGCGGGCGCGCATGATAGTGATGTTGTGAACAGCGGCTGTGTACGGTAGTGGTGTTGTTGTAGCACGACGTGCATCCGGGCCGGCGCGGAAAGCGCAGTTGCGGGCGGTTGCCCTTCGGTGCCAGCCATGTCGCGTGAGCGGCGGGTTGCTCTGGTGTGGACACGTGGTGCTCTGGGTTGTTGTGTGGTGCCCTTTGGCCGGTGGGGGTGGTTCGCGTGTGTCTCGTTCGCGCTCGGTATCTGGTCGTGGTCGTGCTGCTCCCCCGTCTGTCGGCGGTTTTCGACGTCGTCTGTACGTTTTTGTTCGTTTGCGGCGTGCCTGCCGACGTCGTCCCGTCGCGACCTTTCAACCGAAAGTGTGGCGCCCGAAGGTGAACGAACGCAACCCTGACCTCGGCGCTTTACGCTGAGCCGAGCGAACCGAACCTAACCCTGTGGTGTGGCGAGGTGAGCTCAGCCTGTGAGCCCCTAACGTCTACGTAAGGTAAGCTGTCCGGCTCACGCCTCACGGTTTGAACGCTTTTGTAACCTACGTTTGACGCTTCTTAGCCTAGCACTGACCCCTTAACCTAACGTGTAACCTAACCTAACCTAACCTAACCTAACCTAACCTCTGACGCCTGACGTGTTTGAATGCTTAACCTAAGTTTGACGCTTAACCTAACCCAAGTCCCCTTAACCTAACCCACGTCCACCTAACCTAACGTAACCCAACCTAGACGTGTAAACGTAATGTGTAACGCGTAACGTGTAAGGGTCGGCTGTCGTGTGTGCTGACGGCAGATTGGGTTGGTCTGTAGATTCGGATTGCGGTTTGCCTCGGTCGAGGGGTTGGGTCGGAAGCGGCGAGGGGCGGCGGCGCCTGTTGCGCAGGCGGCGTCCGTTTGCGGCGGGCAATTGTTGAGAAACGGCTGTGAATGTTGGCGGGCGAGAGGAGGAGGACGGCGCGCGATGTGGCCCGACGGCTGCGGGCCGATCGGGAAACGGCGGGAGGGCGACGGAAGGCGATGGGGCGGCGGAGGCGCGTTTGCACGGCCGTCATCGCCGCACGCCTCGGCTTGTGTGGCTGTGGCGCCGGCCGCGCTGGCCGGGCTGCCGCGGCGACGGTGTGGGAGTTTTGCCGAAGGTTTGGCCATTGTGGCGGGTCGTCGGCTGGGGCTGTGGGGGCGGCATTTGGGCGGGGGCGGCGATTCTCGGCGGGCCGACCCAGGCTGTAGCGCGCGGTAGCTGCAGTTTGGCCGTGGTTTGCGGCGCTGCCGTGGCGACTGGTTGGCGACTGTGGTGTGGCTGTGTGTAGCCCCATCCTCGGTGGTTTGAAAGGCGCGGGCGGTTGTGGCGCAGGTTTGGGGCTGCTCCGCACAGGCTGTCGGACGTTGGGCGGTAGCAAGCGCGGGAGGCGCGGCGCGGCGGCGCGCAGAGTGGCGGCCGCTCTCTCGGCCGTCCGCGCCCGCCCGCGACACTGGCTGGGCCTTGTGATTCTCTGCTCTGCTGCTGTGCTGTGCTGTGCTGTGCTTGCGTGCCTGCCGTCCGTCCCGCTCGCTCTCGCTCTCGCTGTGTGTTACGCGCGTCGTCGAAATGGCAGATCAGGCGGCTACGAACGAGACTGCTGCGGCACCCGCCGCCACCGGCACTACGAAGAAGGCCAAGTCTGCGTCGTCTGCGAAGAAGCCGCGCGCCAAGCCTGCGCACCCGCGCACCTCTGAGATGGTGACGGCCGCCATCAAGAGTCTGAAGGAGCGCGGCGGGTCGTCGCTGCAGGCGATCAAGAAGTACATAGCCGCGCACTACAAGCTGGACGCGGAGAAGCTGGCGCCGTTTATCAAGAAGTACCTCAAGTCGGCCGTCGTGGCGGGCGAGCTGGTGCAGACGAAGGGGAAGGGCGCGTCCGGCTCGTTCAAGCTTGCCGGCGCCGGCGGCGGGGGGGCGGCCGAGGGCGGCAAGGCCCGTGCTGGCGGTGCCAAGAAGAAGCGCGCCGCTCCGGCCAGCAAGGAGAAGAAGGGCGCCCGTGCGGCCGGCGCAAAGAAGGCTGGTGGCGTGAAGGCGGCGACCGGTCGGAAGGCGGGCGCCGCCAAGAAGGCGTCTGCGGCGTCGGCCGCTCCCGCGGGTGCGAAGAAGGCGGCTGCGGCCAAGCCGGCCAAGGCCAAGTCGCCGTCGAAGGCGAAGAAGGCCGCCAAGGTTCCGACGAAGAAGCCGAAGGCGCCGCGCCCGAAGAAGGCGACGACGCCGTCTAAGGCGAAGGCTTCGCCCAAGAAGAAGAAGTAGAGTAGAGTAGAGTAGAGGAGAAAGAGATGGGAGAAAGGAAGGGTTTGGCGCTTGACTCCGTCGTCCCCACCCCCCGTCGTCGTCTAGTGGCGCGCAAGAGACGCGCGGCCCAAAACGGCCCTTCTCAGGGCCATCAAAGCACGTCGGGGAAGGTTTTGATTGTCGTGTTGCGTTTGGTGTGGGTGTCTTTGTGTATGCCCGTGGGGGATGCTGTTTGCGTGCCGTGGTGGATGGATTGCGGGGGTCGGTGGCGGGTGTGGGCGGCGGTAGCGGTAAGCGGTGTTGTTGTTGTTGTCGTCGTGGTTGATTGTCGCCGTGTTTGTGGCGGCGGCCGACGGTTGGTTTTCTGTCACGTTGTTTTGTTTGAATACGTTGGTTGGCTTGCCTGCGTTCGTTCTTCTCGGATGTCTGTCTTGTCGAGTCGTGTCTGGTCTTTGTTTTGTTCCTTTGTGTGTGTGTGTGTGTGTGTTATGTTTTGCAACGGGGGGCACGTTGAGATGTGGAAGGAGTCGGCGGGGATTTCGGTGGCGTTGGAGAGCGAGCGAGCGAGCGAGCGCGCCTGCCTGGCCGTTGGCCGTCGGAGTGGAGTGCGGGTTGTTTTTGTTTTCGAAACGAAAGCGGCGGCCGGCCAGCCACCCGTGCGGTGTGACGTCGGCCGTTGGGTATTGTGCGCTTTGAGCGCCGGGGAGGGATGATGTGTGATTGTTGCGCGCTGCTAGCAGGCAGGCAGAGTGAGCGGGTGTGGCGGGCGGACGGGAAGTGGTGGTTGTTGTTTTTGGGTTGCGGGGCGAGAGGCAGGCGACCGACAAAGTTTGCTCGCGACGGAGAGATGTTAGTGGCCCTGAAAAGGGCCGTTTTTGTTTGTGCGGTGCGGTGCCGCGGCGCGGTTTAGGCGCGCTCGCCGCGGATGCGGCGCGCGAGCTGGATGTCCTTGGGCATGATGGTGACGCGCTTGGCGTGGATTGCGCACAGGTTGGTGTCTTCGAAGAGGCCGACGAGGTAGGCCTCGCTGGCCTCCTGCAGGGCCATGACTGCGGAGCTCTGGAAGCGCAGGTCGGTCTTGAAGTCCTGGGCGATCTCGCGCACTAGGCGCTGGAATGGCAGCTTGCGGATGAGCAGCTCTGTGCTCTTCTGGTAGCGCCTGATTTCTCGCAGGGCGACGGTGCCCGGCCTGTAGCGGTGGGGCTTCTTGACGCCTCCGGTGGCGGGCGCGCTCTTCCTCGCCGCCTTGGTGGCGAGCTGTTTGCGCGGCGCCTTTCCGCCGGTGGACTTGCGGGCCGTTTGCTTTGTGCGGGCCATAGCGGTAGCGGAGCGGCGTGCGTGGAGGTTAGGTGCGGCGCGGCGTCCGGTGCTGCCTTGACAACGGGCCCGCGCGCCTCCGTGCTGCGCTTATATGCCCTCGGTTGCGCGTGGTGGGGGGAGGGCGGGCCAGAGTCTATATAGGGGGGCGGCGGGCGCGCTGGGCGCAGACCGTAGCCGACTCGCCAGCCGCTGCAGCTGCTGTTTGTGCACGTTGTTGCTTTGCCCGAGGAAGGAAGGATGACAGGCCGCGGCAAGGGAGGAAAGGGGCTCGGCAAGGGTGGCGCCAAGCGGCACCGCAAGGTGTTGCGCGACAACATCCAGGGCATCACGAAGCCCGCCATCCGCCGCCTGGCTCGCAGGGGCGGCGTGAAGCGCATCTCTGGTCTGATCTACGAGGAGACCCGCGGGGTGCTGAAGGTGTTCCTGGAGAACGTGATCCGCGACGCGGTGACGTACACTGAGCACGCCAAGCGCAAGACTGTGACGGCCATGGACGTGGTGTACGCCCTGAAGAGGCAGGGGCGCACCCTGTACGGTTTCGGCGGTTAGGCTGCGTCGCAGCGGGCGCTGGCCTTCCCGCGGCCGTGCTTGTGGGTGGGAGAGACTAGAAAACGGCCCTTTTCAGGGCCACCACACTGTTCGGAAGTTGAAAAGTGCGAAAGAGTCTGTGTTGTTTGTTTGTTTCTTTCTTTCCGTTTGAGCGACGTGATGTGACTGGGAGGGGAGAAGGAAAGGAAACGTGTCATGTGGCTGGCTGTGTGTGGAGCTGCTTCGTTTGTGTTTGTTATTGTGTGTCGTTGTATCGATCGCGACGGAGATGGCGGGCTGTGTGTTGTTGTGCGAGAGGCGGTGATTATTTGCTTGCGTGGTTTGGCCCTGTGTGTTTGCGGCGGCGTTGGGGTTTCCGAGGCAAGGCGTGTGGGCATAGGCGGCCGGATCAGCTGTTTCGTTCGTGTCGACGGCCGTTGCGCGCGGGAGTGGAGGGCGGTGTGTCGACACGCCTCCCTGTAACAATGGTCGTCATTATTGCTGCCGTTGTCGTTTGGAAGGCGACTGCGACCGTGCAAAAATGAATGTGTGTGTGTGTGTGTGTTGGGCCACACGGGCTGTGTGGACGACAAGATGGCGGACGTGCGCCGGCGGCGGCTGTGCAAAGTTAAAACAAAACAAGGTGCGGCGAGGACGACTGAAATTTTGCTTTGGACGTAGGTTTGTGTGGTGGCCCTGAAAAGGGCCGATTGTTGTGGGCCGAGCCGAGCCGGCAAAGCGCGTTGCGATTGCCTGGCCTCCTTTAGGCCTTCTTCTCGGTCTTCTTTGGCAGCAGGACGGCCTGGATGTTGGGCAGGACACCACCCTGTGCGATGGTGACGCCCGACAGGAGCTTGTTGAGCTCCTCGTCGTTGCGGATGGCAAGCTGCAGGTGGCGCGGGATGATGCGCGTCTTCTTGTTGTCGCGGGCCGCGTTTCCGGCCAGCTCGAGCACCTCAGCCGCGAGGTACTCCATGACGGCGGCGAGGTAGACGGGCGCCCCGGCGCCGACGCGCTCTGCGTAGTTTCCCTTGCGCAGGAGGCGGTGGATTCTGCCGACCGGGAACTGGAGCCCAGCCCTGCTTGAGCGGGACTTTGACTTGCCCTTGACTTTGCCTCCCTTTCCGCGTCCGGACATGGCGATGGGCTAGCGACGGTGCACACGAAACGGAAACGAAAAACGACCGGTGCGAGCGGCAGCGAGTCGAGCAGCGGAGTGCGTGCCGGCGCAGCCGGGGTGGGGGTGCTTTATGGGCTCGGGTGCGGCGGCCGGTTGCGCGCGCGCCCCATTGGTCGGCGGCCGCAACAGGGCGAGCTGGTAAAGGTGCGGCGGCGGCTGGCGGCGGGTGCCACTGTGTGGGGAGACGCTGACTAGAGCGGAGCGCTTGCTACTGGTGTTGCTGCTGCCGTACGTTCGTTCGTTCGAGATGCCGCCCAAGACTAGCGGGAAGGCCGCCAAGAAGGCTGGCAAGGCGCAGAAGAACATTTCGAAGGGCGACAAGAAGAAGAAGCGCAAGAGGAAGGAGAGCTATGCCATCTACATCTACAAGGTGCTGAAGCAGGTGCACCCTGACACGGGCATCTCGTCGAAGGCGATGAGCATCATGAACAGCTTCGTGAACGACATTTTCGAGCGCATTGCGGCCGAGGCTTCTCGCCTGGCGCACTACAACAAGCGCTCGACCATCACGTCCCGCGAGATCCAGACCGCTGTGCGGCTGTTGCTGCCTGGCGAGCTGGCCAAGCACGCCGTGAGCGAGGGCACGAAGGCGGTGACCAAGTACACGAGCTCCAAGTAAGGAGGTGGCTCTGGAATGGAAGGAAGGAAGGAAGGAAGGAGAAGGCTCCTCCGTTGCGAGAGCGGCAAAACGGCCCTTTTCAGGGCCACCAACTTGCCTTTTGCGGGAAGGGCGGAATTGTTGTTGTTGTTGTTGTTGTTTGTGTGGACGGCTGTGATGTATGTGTGCATTTTGATTGTGGGTGGGGGGGGCGCGTCAAAGCGTGTTGCGGGGGACGGCCACGAGGTTGGTCGCCGTGGCGTGGAATGGTGGCACGCCTCGTTGGAGTGGTTTTGACCCATTGGTGTTGGTGTGTGTGTGTGTGTGTGTGTGTGTGTGTGTGTGTGTGTGTGTGTGTTAACCTGTCTGCGAGGGGGGACAGTGCGATCGGCGACTTTTGTGTCACCGTAACGACGGCCGTTTGCGGGTTTGTTTTTTGCACATCATACATGGCGAGGGTGAAATGTGAAATGTTTTTGTTTGGTTTTTTTTTTTGCCGCCCACTATTCCCTTTGCTGTACGCCGAGTTTGACAATGGTGCGACGTAACTGCAGCGTGGAGGTGTGTGAGTGACGTTGAAATTGAACGTGCCATTAAGACGCATTGTTGTTGTATTGTACTGTACGTGTACGGCGACACGCACGATGATGTACCATTCGACTCTGATTTTTGATAGCCGTGTCTGACTGATTGCGTACGACGCACGCACACCGATGTCGTCATTCAAGATGCACGCGTGTCCAGTGCAGTACAGTAAGCGCGACGCTAGACGGCGGCGGCGGCGGCGGCGGCGGCGGCGGTCGTCGTCGTTTGTTTGGCGAATGTCTGTACACGTGTTTGTCTGTGTCCATCCGGTATGTATTTGTTTGTTTGAAAGTGTTTTGTGTGTCGGTGACGTGGTCCGATCCGTCGCCCCCTGAGTAACTGTCGATCGGCGCGATAGACCGGCGTCACGCAACTGAACCGAAGTCTTGGGCACACCCGTCATACTGTTGTACACCGTCGCGCTGAGAACGGTAACGAAAGGTTGACTTTGATCGGTCGAATGTCTGGGCAGAACGTGAGGAATGAGGCAAGAGTGCAAGGAGGGGGGGCAAAAGAGAGAGGAAGGGAAAAAGGGGAGAAGCGCATTCGTAGAGCAACGGAACGTTCCCGTGTCGGAGGCGTATTGGAGCCGCACTGAAATGCGTTTAACGGCGGCGCGGCTGCAAGTGTCTGCCGTGGTGAACGTTACCTTTGACGGCTGCATTGGGCTTTGCTTTTGCTTTCGCTTTCGCTTTCCCGGATGTACGTAACGTTTGTTGATATGGTTCTGAGGAAGAGTGTATGACAGTGCCGTGCCGTCCATGTTCGTGTGCCCTCCCATTGTGTGTATGCTATTGTCTGTGTACTTGAATGATGTATGTAGGTGTTAGTGGACATGTTTTACCAGTGGGGGGAAATGGATCGCCGATAGTTGGCGTCACTCTGTCACGGTCGAGATGACGCACCCTCCGTACAGAAAGGTGTCGAGAAAGTGTGTGTGTGTGTGTGTGTGTGTGTGTGCGTCCGTGAATTGGCAGTGTTTGGAGGTGGGCGTGCCCTGCATGTGGCCCGGAAGGCTGTTCGTTTGGCGGTAGTGTTGTGTGGACAGGGGAGGGGCATGCGTAACGCTGCTGGCATGGCATTTCGGGAGATGGGAGGGGGCAAACGAGGAGCGGCGGCCAAAGACGGGACGGGGAGGGGCGCGGTGTGGGTGGCTTGCGCCTGTGCTCGGCGTTGTGGTTTGTGCAAAAGAGGAGGAGAAAAACAATGAGTTGCCAGGGAGGGGAGCGGTGTTGTGTTGTGGTTGTCGTGGTGTAGCCGCAGACGCGGCTGTCAGTGAACGTGGCGAGACGGACGGATGCGCGGAGGGGCGGGGGCGGCGCATTTCGCCGGTGCCGTGCCGTGCCATGCCTGAAAGCCGCGTGGTCGCTGTGTTGTTGTTGGCGTGGGGGCGAGGAGAGTACCGTACGGGTGTGCTTGTGCGCCGGAAATGGCACACTGCGCCTGCCCGTCTTGGAGGCTGATGGCTGTGGTGTGGAAATGGGGCGCGGTGATGTTGAAGCAGTTGAAGAACAGAAAAGAAACCAAGAAAACGGAAGGCGTGATGCGGCGGTGGTGGTTGAGAGCGGGAAAAACAAAACAAAACAAAAAAAGAACAACAAAAAAAAGAAGGAAAAACAACAAGAAACAAAAAAGAAAACAAAAAGTCTATCAATACTAAAATGTAAATGGAAATGGAAATGGACCCAGGTACATAACCTCCCTGCACAAATAGCAGAGAGTCCGATGATAATAAAAATGTGCCAGAATGTTAACGTCCCTACAAAACAAACCCAACGATAATATTAATGAAAGAATGAACCGTATGTAACATTGCAACAGACATAATGAAACCTGATAAATTGTATAAGGGCAGCAGCGTTGACCTTTGGCCCTGTATTCAGAATAAAAAGAGCCAAAGATCGTTACCCCAATGAAAAGAAGACACTGAAACACGTATGTAACGTAGCAGCGATGGCGAGACATTGTAGCATCTGTGACCAGAGAGTTTGCGCTGGACTGCGCGAGTGTTGCGAGCGGTTCTCAGTCAGTCAGTCAGTCAGTCAGTCAGTCGTTGCGAGTCTGTACTCTGTCAGTAGTCGTCATGCAGAGCGGTCGGTCAGTAGTAGCAGCCGAGTGCGGTTGTGTGATGTAGGCGGCCGGCAACACTGGTCAAGATGGTGAATAAGGTATACTGTTAATTAATATAATCATTAGATAATGAAAAGGTTTATTTATTGTAATTATTCTCCAACAAGTTCCCCAATAATAATTTTTATTTCAAAAGCATTTTTCAAACATTTAATTTTTTATTGAACTAAAGAGTTCGTTGCACTTCACATTTCATTCCACTTCTTTGAAGAAAAATTTCACTAAAATCACAAAAAAAAAGGAGAATATTATTATTTGCAATGCAGTTCCTCCAGGCGCTGCGCAACAACAAGAGCAGAAATGTGACATCCATTTATTCTGAGGTAAGACTGTAATTCTGATTGTTTTGCACAGGGCCAAAGACCGATATTTCGGTTTAATTGAAGTTTCTTGTCACTGAACGGACTTTAAATGTTGTGAAGAATTTATATTTGAGTCGGATTGCGAATTTCACATTTTTGTTGCCATTTTCAATACCTCTCATTGTGGGCGAGGTTACAATTAGCGCAATGTCCATTAGCATCCGTAAATAACATTGTCCATTATTTTAAATTTTGCGGGGAGGTTACAACACACAGACACCAAAAAAAAAAAAAAAAAAAAAAAAAAAGAAACAAAAAAATTGCATTTGTATCCGCTCCTCAATTGTAGATACCCCTTACACAGCTGTGTGCAATGAATGAGTGCTGGCTGGTAATTAATTGCACTCCTTGGAGGGAAATGCCATAGGAAGTAGTCTTTAAAAAGTGAATGTTTTTCGTTAAAAGACAAAAGTTACTTTAGAAAAAAGTAATAGTGGGGCTTTTGTTGTTGAAGAACATACGTTATCAGATTTGCGCAATGCAGCTTCACACTACCTTTTGATTATAACACAATATACTATATACATCGTCCCGAACCGTGACCAGAGTCGCGAGACGAGCAGAGCACGCCGCCGACGCCCGCTCAGTACAACCGTCCACCCGCTACTACTGTCGACCGACTACTACCTCTCCCGACTCGCGCTACAATATATATAACAACTGTTCCTGGCGACCCGGTGCGTGCCACTACTGTCGTCTGGCGCGGTCCAAGCGCCGACCAGCAACGATAAATAACTCTCTGGTCAGACGGAGATGCTGTCATGCCTCGCCATCGCTCTGGTAATGAATACATACGTGTTGCAGCGTGCGTACCACCGGAACACGCAGTGGCGGAGCCAAAGACTGTGTTGTCGAGGTCGAGTGCGAGCGGGAAGAGAGGCAGCGTCGGCACGGAGATGCAAGCGAGCGCGAGACGCACGGGGGCTGCGGCGTGGCGCGTTTGCGGTCGGCGCCTTTGGTGGCAACGGCCGGGACAAGCAGCGGTGTATGGTGTGGTGCGGGGCGGACAGGGGCGGCGGTGGACGGGGCGGAGGCGGCGCGACGACGGCATGGGGGCGAAAACGGGACGGGGGACGGCGGATGTTGAGAGGCGTCACGCGCGGACAGGACACAGACACAGAGACACACAGATTGGAAAGGGAGGGTGCGCGGTTAGTAGTTGGGAATGTGCGTACCGTGCGGGATGGGAGTGGGCGAGGAACACGGTCGTGGCCCCTGTTTTGGGTGCGTGTGATGACGTCGGTGTGTTGTGGGAAGGGAAGGTGCTGTGGCGGCGGCGCGTAATGGGCGTAGGCCGAAGAGAGAAAGGGAACGTGGGCAGTGTGTTGGCAAGCGTCGGTTCGACTGCGACGTTGATGGGCAGGGCAGGGCAAGGTTAATGGTGGTAGGAGTAGGCGTGTGGGCGCAAAAAATCTGCCGCTGCAGGCGGTGCCGTAACCGCCATGGGGCGGGAAGGAGAGAGGGCCAAAGAAAGAAAGAAAGAAAGAAAGAAAGAAAGAAAGAAAGAAAGAAAGAAAGAAAGAAGAAAACGAAGGAAAAAAACAAAACAAAAAAAAGGAGGGGCGGGGGCGGGGGCGGGCGAAAGTGGAGAGGCGGTGGTGTGAGAAGGGCGGGGGCGGAAGGAAGGCAGGAAGGACAAGAGGCGAGGCGACGGCTTGCTTTGTGTATCGGTCGGTCTCTGGCTATGCTTCGTTTTCTGCAGCAGGGTCGGTGCGCGGCGTGGCTCGCGGCAGTGGGAACGCCTGGTGGCTGGACGGCCAGCAATGCGGTTGGATGGGCGGCCACAGCACCGCACCTGTGCCCGAGGAGGAGACGCTGGCGGCGGGCCCTGAGGTGAGGCCGGCTCGGCTGGGGCTGTGGATGTGTAGGTGTGCGCCGCTGCTGCAACAACGAGTAAAACGCGAGAAGAAGGGATGGCGGTAGAGAGAGGTAAAAAAAAAAAAAAAGGTCGTGTTGTGTTGATGCGCAGGCAGACGCGTACAGAGAGACGAGCCCGGTCTGCAGCAGGGTGTGGCCGTGCCGAGTGCAGAGCAGCGGCGGCTCGGTTCGGTTCGGCCCGGCCCGGCGGGCCGCGCTGTTGTCGCGAACGTGAGCGCCCCCTGGCGGGTGGCCGGAGGCGGCGCGGCGTGTTGGACGTGTGGCTGGTGGCAGTGCACAATTTGCGAGTGGCTGGCGGTGTGGTGTGGCGGTTGGCGCGTCGGGCGGCGGAGAGGTATGTGTTGCGGGCGCCCTTTGCTGCGCTGCGTCGTTGCGTGTGCCGTACAGGGCGGGCGCTTGTCGACTGTGTGGGCGGTGTGGCGAATTGGCGTGAAACGGCTGCCGAGAGGTGTGTGGTAGCGAGAGCCGGTCGTTGTCAGTGCGAAGGGGAATGTGCGTGCGTTTGGCGGTTTCGGTGTGCTTTTTGCGGCGTGAGAGTGGGAATTAGTGGGGCCGGCTGTTGTGTTGGTTCCTTGTGTCTTGTGTCGCGTAGCTTGATGGCAACGTGGAAGGACGCCGGTTTCGTTTCGAGCCTTGCGTGTGGTTGTCGACGTTGACTGGTTGGCGTGTGCCGATGCACGTGCATGTGTGGGTCGCGAGTGCGTTTTTGGCTGGGTGTGTGTGTGTGTGTTTTGGGGGGGAAGGGGGAGGCGGTGGTGAAAGTGCAGTCGTTGCCACGGGCGTCGTCGGGTGGGGCTGGGGCTGTGCGTCGTGGCGGAAAGGTGGTAGGTTGCGGGAAGCGAGCCCGTCGTTGACGGTGTCGCGTGAGTTGTGAATCGAGTGGGGCGCGGGGCGCGGGACAGGAGCAGCGTGCCGCTGCGTCGTGGTCGTCAGCAGAGGCTGTGCGTGTGCTTGTCCTTTTTGTGGGCGGTTCGTGCGAGGCGTTTTTGTTTTGTGTTGCCCTAGTTGTTAGTTTATTTTGGTTGTTGTTTGTTATTTTGAGACGACGACTGGTTGGTGGCGTGCGCGCGAAGTGGCGGTGTGCGCTTCCCGTGTCGTTTTGTTTTTGTGTGTTTTTTTTTTTTTTTTGCACTGGGCCCCGGGGGGTGGGTGGGTGGGTGGGTGGGTGGGTGCGTGCGTGTGTGTCGATTGCCGGCTGGCGAAAGGTGCGCCATCGGCGGGGTGGGTCGCCGGCACAAGTAGAGGCGGCGGCGGCGGCGTTGTTGCTGTTGTTGTGTGGTGTTTGTTTTGTTCGGCTGTGTTGCGGTGCGTGTGAATGGTGGTGCAAAAGCGCTGGCGTCGGGGCTGCGACTGCGACGGCGGCGAGCCGCGGGCGCGCATGATAGTGATGTTGTGAACAGCGGCTGTGTACGGTAGTGGTGTTGTTGTAGCACGACGTGCATCCGGGCCGGCGCGGAAAGCGCAGTTGCGGGCGGTTGCCCTTCGGTGCCAGCCATGTCGCGTGAGCGGCGGGTTGCTCTGGTGTGGACACGTGGTGCTCTGGGTTGTTGTGTGGTGCCCTTTGGCCGGTGGGGGTGGTTCGCGTGTGTCTCGTTCGCGCTCGGTATCTGGTCGTGGTCGTGCTGCTCCCCCGTCTGTCGGCGGTTTTCGACGTCGTCTGTACGTTTTTGTTCGTTTGCGGCGTGCCTGCCGACGTCGTCCCGTCGCGACCTTTCAACCGAAAGTGTGGCGCCCGAAGGTGAACGAACGCAACCCTGACCTCGGCGCTTTACGCTGAGCCGAGCGAACCGAACCTAACCCTGTGGTGTGGCGAGGTGAGCTCAGCCTGTGAGCCCCTAACGTCTACGTAAGGTAAGCTGTCCGGCTCACGCCTCACGGTTTGAACGCTTTTGTAACCTACGTTTGACGCTTCTTAGCCTAGCACTGACCCCTTAACCTAACGTGTAACCTAACCTAACCTAACCTAACCTAACCTAACCTCTGACGCCTGACGTGTTTGAATGCTTAACCTAAGTTTGACGCTTAACCTAACCCAAGTCCCCTTAACCTAACCCACGTCCACCTAACCTAACGTAACCCAACCTAGACGTGTAAACGTAATGTGTAACGCGTAACGTGTAAGGTCGGCTGTCGTGTGTGCTGACGGCAGATTGGGTTGGTCTGTAGATTCGGATTGCGGTTTGCCTCGGTCGAGGGGTTGGGTCGGAAGCGGCGAGGGGCGGCGGCGCCTGTTGCGCAGGCGGCGTCCGTTTGCGGCGGGCAATTGTTGAGAAACGGCTGTGAATGTTGGCGGGCGAGAGGAGGAGGACGGCGCGCGATGTGGCCCGACGGCTGCGGGCCGATCGGGAAACGGCGGGAGGGCGACGGAAGGCGATGGGGCGGCGGAGGCGCGTTTGCACGGCCGTCATCGCCGCACGCCTCGGCTTGTGTGGCTGTGGCGCCGGCCGCGCTGGCCGGGCTGCCGCGGCGACGGTGTGGGAGTTTTGCCGAAGGTTTGGCCATTGTGGCGGGTCGTCGGCTGGGGCTGTGGGGGCGGCATTTGGGCGGGGGCGGCGATTCTCGGCGGGCCGACCCAGGCTGTAGCGCGCGGTAGCTGCAGTTTGGCCGTGGTTTGCGGCGCTGCCGTGGCGACTGGTTGGCGACTGTGGTGTGGCTGTGTGTAGCCCCATCCTCGGTGGTTTGAAAGGCGCGGGCGGTTGTGGCGCAGGTTTGGGGCTGCTCCGCACAGGCTGTCGGACGTTGGGCGGTAGCAAGCGCGGGAGGCGCGGCGCGGCGGCGCGCAGAGTGGCGGCCGCTCTCTCGGCCGTCCGCGCCCGCCCGCGACACTGGCTGGGCCTTGTGATTCTCTGCTCTGCTGCTGTGCTGTGCTGTGCTGTGCTTGCGTGCCTGCCGTCCGTCCCGCTCGCTCTCGCTCTCGCTGTGTGTTACGCGCGTCGTCGAAATGGCAGATCAGGCGGCTACGAACGAGACTGCTGCGGCACCCGCCGCCACCGGCACTACGAAGAAGGCCAAGTCTGCGTCGTCTGCGAAGAAGCCGCGCGCCAAGCCTGCGCACCCGCGCACCTCTGAGATGGTGACGGCCGCCATCAAGAGTCTGAAGGAGCGCGGCGGGTCGTCGCTGCAGGCGATCAAGAAGTACATAGCCGCGCACTACAAGCTGGACGCGGAGAAGCTGGCGCCGTTTATCAAGAAGTACCTCAAGTCGGCCGTCGTGGCGGGCGAGCTGGTGCAGACGAAGGGGAAGGGCGCGTCCGGCTCGTTCAAGCTTGCCGGCGCCGGCGGCGGGGGGGCGGCCGAGGGCGGCAAGGCCCGTGCTGGCGGTGCCAAGAAGAAGCGCGCCGCTCCGGCCAGCAAGGAGAAGAAGGGCGCCCGTGCGGCCGGCGCAAAGAAGGCTGGTGGCGTGAAGGCGGCGACCGGTCGGAAGGCGGGCGCCGCCAAGAAGGCGTCTGCGGCGTCGGCCGCTCCCGCGGGTGCGAAGAAGGCGGCTGCGGCCAAGCCGGCCAAGGCCAAGTCGCCGTCGAAGGCGAAGAAGGCCGCCAAGGTTCCGACGAAGAAGCCGAAGGCGCCGCGCCCGAAGAAGGCGACGACGCCGTCTAAGGCGAAGGCTTCGCCCAAGAAGAAGAAGTAGAGTAGAGTAGAGTAGAGGAGAAAGAGATGGGAGAAAGGAAGGGTTTGGCGCTTGACTCCGTCGTCCCCACCCCCCGTCGTCGTCTAGTGGCGCGCAAGAGACGCGCGGCCCAAAACGGCCCTTCTCAGGGCCATCAAAGCACGTCGGGGAAGGTTTTGATTGTCGTGTTGCGTTTGGTGTGGGTGTCTTTGTGTATGCCCGTGGGGGATGCTGTTTGCGTGCCGTGGTGGATGGATTGCGGGGGTCGGTGGCGGGTGTGGGCGGCGGTAGCGGTAAGCGGTGTTGTTGTTGTTGTCGTCGTGGTTGATTGTCGCCGTGTTTGTGGCGGCGGCCGACGGTTGGTTTTCTGTCACGTTGTTTTGTTTGAATACGTTGGTTGGCTTGCCTGCGTTCGTTCTTCTCGGATGTCTGTCTTGTCGAGTCGTGTCTGGTCTTTGTTTTGTTCCTTTGTGTGTGTGTGTGTGTGTTATGTTTTGCAACGGGGGGCACGTTGAGATGTGGAAGGAGTCGGCGGGGATTTCGGTGGCGTTGGAGAGCGAGCGAGCGAGCGAGCGCGCCTGCCTGGCCGTTGGCCGTCGGAGTGGAGTGCGGGTTGTTTTTGTTTTCGAAACGAAAGCGGCGGCCGGCCAGCCACCCGTGCGGTGTGACGTCGGCCGTTGGGTATTGTGCGCTTTGAGCGCCGGGGAGGGATGATGTGTGATTGTTGCGCGCTGCTAGCAGGCAGGCAGAGTGAGCGGGTGTGGCGGGCGGACGGGAAGTGGTGGTTGTTGTTTTTGGGTTGCGGGGCGAGAGGCAGGCGACCGACAAAGTTTGCTCGCGACGGAGAGATGTTAGTGGCCCTGAAAAGGGCCGTTTTTGTTTGTGCGGTGCGGTGCCGCGGCGCGGTTTAGGCGCGCTCGCCGCGGATGCGGCGCGCGAGCTGGATGTCCTTGGGCATGATGGTGACGCGCTTGGCGTGGATTGCGCACAGGTTGGTGTCTTCGAAGAGGCCGACGAGGTAGGCCTCGCTGGCCTCCTGCAGGGCCATGACTGCGGAGCTCTGGAAGCGCAGGTCGGTCTTGAAGTCCTGGGCGATCTCGCGCACTAGGCGCTGGAATGGCAGCTTGCGGATGAGCAGCTCTGTGCTCTTCTGGTAGCGCCTGATTTCTCGCAGGGCGACGGTGCCCGGCCTGTAGCGGTGGGGCTTCTTGACGCCTCCGGTGGCGGGCGCGCTCTTCCTCGCCGCCTTGGTGGCGAGCTGTTTGCGCGGCGCCTTTCCGCCGGTGGACTTGCGGGCCGTTTGCTTTGTGCGGGCCATAGCGGTAGCGGAGCGGCGTGCGTGGAGGTTAGGTGCGGCGCGGCGTCCGGTGCTGCCTTGACAACGGGCCCGCGCGCCTCCGTGCTGCGCTTATATGCCCTCGGTTGCGCGTGGTGGGGGGAGGGCGGGCCAGAGTCTATATAGGGGGGCGGCGGGCGCGCTGGGCGCAGACCGTAGCCGACTCGCCAGCCGCTGCAGCTGCTGTTTGTGCACGTTGTTGCTTTGCCCGAGGAAGGAAGGATGACAGGCCGCGGCAAGGGAGGAAAGGGGCTCGGCAAGGGTGGCGCCAAGCGGCACCGCAAGGTGTTGCGCGACAACATCCAGGGCATCACGAAGCCCGCCATCCGCCGCCTGGCTCGCAGGGGCGGCGTGAAGCGCATCTCTGGTCTGATCTACGAGGAGACCCGCGGGGTGCTGAAGGTGTTCCTGGAGAACGTGATCCGCGACGCGGTGACGTACACTGAGCACGCCAAGCGCAAGACTGTGACGGCCATGGACGTGGTGTACGCCCTGAAGAGGCAGGGGCGCACCCTGTACGGTTTCGGCGGTTAGGCTGCGTCGCAGCGGGCGCTGGCCTTCCCGCGGCCGTGCTTGTGGGTGGGAGAGACTAGAAAACGGCCCTTTTCAGGGCCACCACACTGTTCGGAAGTTGAAAAGTGCGAAAGAGTCTGTGTTGTTTGTTTGTTTCTTTCTTTCCGTTTGAGCGACGTGATGTGACTGGGAGGGGAGAAGGAAAGGAAACGTGTCATGTGGCTGGCTGTGTGTGGAGCTGCTTCGTTTGTGTTTGTTATTGTGTGTCGTTGTATCGATCGCGACGGAGATGGCGGGCTGTGTGTTGTTGTGCGAGAGGCGGTGATTATTTGCTTGCGTGGTTTGGCCCTGTGTGTTTGCGGCGGCGTTGGGGTTTCCGAGGCAAGGCGTGTGGGCATAGGCGGCCGGATCAGCTGTTTCGTTCGTGTCGACGGCCGTTGCGCGCGGGAGTGGAGGGCGGTGTGTCGACACGCCTCCCTGTAACAATGGTCGTCATTATTGCTGCCGTTGTCGTTTGGAAGGCGACTGCGACCGTGCAAAAATGAATGTGTGTGTGTGTGTGTGTTGGGCCACACGGGCTGTGTGGACGACAAGATGGCGGACGTGCGCCGGCGGCGGCTGTGCAAAGTTAAAACAAAACAAGGTGCGGCGAGGACGACTGAAATTTTGCTTTGGACGTAGGTTTGTGTGGTGGCCCTGAAAAGGGCCGATTGTTGTGGGCCGAGCCGAGCCGGCAAAGCGCGTTGCGATTGCCTGGCCTCCTTTAGGCCTTCTTCTCGGTCTTCTTTGGCAGCAGGACGGCCTGGATGTTGGGCAGGACACCACCCTGTGCGATGGTGACGCCCGACAGGAGCTTGTTGAGCTCCTCGTCGTTGCGGATGGCAAGCTGCAGGTGGCGCGGGATGATGCGCGTCTTCTTGTTGTCGCGGGCCGCGTTTCCGGCCAGCTCGAGCACCTCAGCCGCGAGGTACTCCATGACGGCGGCGAGGTAGACGGGCGCCCCGGCGCCGACGCGCTCTGCGTAGTTTCCCTTGCGCAGGAGGCGGTGGATTCTGCCGACCGGGAACTGGAGCCCAGCCCTGCTTGAGCGGGACTTTGACTTGCCCTTGACTTTGCCTCCCTTTCCGCGTCCGGACATGGCGATGGGCTAGCGACGGTGCACACGAAACGGAAACGAAAAACGACCGGTGCGAGCGGCAGCGAGTCGAGCAGCGGAGTGCGTGCCGGCGCAGCCGGGGTGGGGGTGCTTTATGGGCTCGGGTGCGGCGGCCGGTTGCGCGCGCGCCCCATTGGTCGGCGGCCGCAACAGGGCGAGCTGGTAAAGGTGCGGCGGCGGCTGGCGGCGGGTGCCACTGTGTGGGGAGACGCTGACTAGAGCGGAGCGCTTGCTACTGGTGTTGCTGCTGCCGTACGTTCGTTCGTTCGAGATGCCGCCCAAGACTAGCGGGAAGGCCGCCAAGAAGGCTGGCAAGGCGCAGAAGAACATTTCGAAGGGCGACAAGAAGAAGAAGCGCAAGAGGAAGGAGAGCTATGCCATCTACATCTACAAGGTGCTGAAGCAGGTGCACCCTGACACGGGCATCTCGTCGAAGGCGATGAGCATCATGAACAGCTTCGTGAACGACATTTTCGAGCGCATTGCGGCCGAGGCTTCTCGCCTGGCGCACTACAACAAGCGCTCGACCATCACGTCCCGCGAGATCCAGACCGCTGTGCGGCTGTTGCTGCCTGGCGAGCTGGCCAAGCACGCCGTGAGCGAGGGCACGAAGGCGGTGACCAAGTACACGAGCTCCAAGTAAGGAGGTGGCTCTGGAATGGAAGGAAGGAAGGAAGGAAGGAGAAGGCTCCTCCGTTGCGAGAGCGGCAAAACGGCCCTTTTCAGGGCCACCAACTTGCCTTTTGCGGGAAGGGCGGAATTGTTGTTGTTGTTGTTGTTGTTTGTGTGGACGGCTGTGATGTATGTGTGCATTTTGATTGTGGGTGGGGGGGGCGCGTCAAAGCGTGTTGCGGGGGACGGCCACGAGGTTGGTCGCCGTGGCGTGGAATGGTGGCACGCCTCGTTGGAGTGGTTTTGACCCATTGGTGTTGGTGTGTGTGTGTGTGTGTGTGTGTGTGTGTGTGTGTGTGTGTGTGTGTGTTAACCTGTCTGCGAGGGGGGACAGTGCGATCGGCGACTTTTGTGTCACCGTAACGACGGCCGTTTGCGGGTTTGTTTTTTGCACATCATACATGGCGAGGGTGAAATGTGAAATGTTTTTGTTTGGTTTTTTTTTTTGCCGCCCACTATTCCCTTTGCTGTACGCCGAGTTTGACAATGGTGCGACGTAACTGCAGCGTGGAGGTGTGTGAGTGACGTTGAAATTGAACGTGCCATTAAGACGCATTGTTGTTGTATTGTACTGTACGTGTACGGCGACACGCACGATGATGTACCATTCGACTCTGATTTTTGATAGCCGTGTCTGACTGATTGCGTACGACGCACGCACACCGATGTCGTCATTCAAGATGCACGCGTGTCCAGTGCAGTACAGTAAGCGCGACGCTAGACGGCGGCGGCGGCGGCGGCGGCGGCGGCGGTCGTCGTCGTTTGTTTGGCGAATGTCTGTACACGTGTTTGTCTGTGTCCATCCGGTATGTATTTGTTTGTTTGAAAGTGTTTTGTGTGTCGGTGACGTGGTCCGATCCGTCGCCCCCTGAGTAACTGTCGATCGGCGCGATAGACCGGCGTCACGCAACTGAACCGAAGTCTTGGGCACACCCGTCATACTGTTGTACACCGTCGCGCTGAGAACGGTAACGAAAGGTTGACTTTGATCGGTCGAATGTCTGGGCAGAACGTGAGGAATGAGGCA